>NC_057804.1:168216892-168238267 GCF_018294505.1 Triticum aestivum
AGCTATTCTAAATTGTTGCTCCATTATACGTATCCGGTATCTCTACTCAGAGCTATCCGGATAGGTGTTAAGCTTGCATCGACGTAACCCTTTACGACGAACTCTTTTACCACCTCCATAATTGAGAAAATTCCTTAGTCCACTAGTTACTGAGGATAACTTTGACCGCTGTCCTGTGATCCATTCTTGGATCACTCTTGTACCCCTTGACTGACTCATGGTAAAGCACACTTCAGGTGCGGTACACAGCATAGCATACTGTAGAGCCTATGTCTTAAGCATAGGGGACGACCTTCGTTCCTTTCTCTCTATTCTGCCATGGTCGAGCTTTAAGTCTTAACTTCATACCTTACAACTCAGGCAAGAACTCCTTCTTTGACTGATCCATCTTGAACACCTTCAAGATCACGTCAAGGCATGTGCTCATTTGAAAGTACTATTAAGCGTTTTGATCTATCCTTATAGATCTTGATGCTCAATGTTCAAGTAGCTCAATCCAGGTTTTCCATTGAAAACACTTTCCAAATAACCCTATATGCTTTCCAGAAATTCTACGTCATTTCTGATCATTAATATGTCAACAACATATACTCATCAGAAATTCTATAGTGCTCCCACTCACTTCTTTGGAAATACAAGTTTCTCATAAACTTTGTATACACCCAAAATCTTTGATCATCATCTAAGCATACATTCCAACTCCGAGATGCTCACTCCAGTCCTCAGAAGGATTGCTGGAGCTTTGCATACTTATTAGCATATTTCAGGATAGACAAAACCTTCCGGTTGTATCACATACAACCTTTCCTCAAGAATCGTCGAGGAAACAATGTTTTGACATCCTATCTGCAAGATTTCATAAATAATGCAGTAATTGCTAATATAATTCCAACAGACTCTTAGCATCGCTACGAGTGAGAAAGTCTCATCGTAGTCAACTCCTTGAACTTGTCGAAAAACATCTTAACGACAAGTCGAGCTTTCTCAATGGTGACACTTACCATCATTGTCTGTCTTCCTTTCAAAATCCATATGTACCTAACAGCCTTACGACCATCAAGTAGTTCTTCCAAAGTCTACACTTTGTTTTCATACATGGATCCTCTCTCGGGTTTTATGGCCTTGAGCCATTTATCGGAATCCGGGCCCACCATCGCTTCTCCATAGCTCGTAGGTTCATTGTTGTCTAGCAACATGACTTCCAAGACAGGATTACGTACCACTCTGAAGTAGTACGCATCCTTGTCATCCCACGAGGTTTGGTAGTGACTCGATCCGAAGTTTCATGATGACTATCATAAGCTTCCACTTCAGTTGGTGTACGTGCCACAGGAACAACTTCCTGTGCCCTGCTACACACTTGTTGAAGTGACGGTTCAATAACCTCATCAAGTCTCCACCATCCTCCCACTCAACTTTTCGAGAGAAACCTTTCCTCGAAAAAGGACCCGATTCAAGAAACAATCCCTATTGCTTTCGGATCTGAATTAGGAGGTATACCCAACTGTTTTTGGGTGTCCTATGAAGATGCATTTTATCTGCTTTGGGTTCGAGCTTATCAACCTGAAACCTTTTCACATAAGCGTCGCAGCCCCAAACTTTCAAGAAACGGCAACTTAGGTTTCTCCAAACCATAGTTCATACGGTGTCGTCTCAACGAAATTATGTGGTGCCCTATTTAAAGTGAATGTGGTTGTCTCTAATGCCTAACCCATGAACGATAGTGGTAACTCGATAAGAGACATCATGGTATGCACCATATCCAATAGGGTGCAACTATGACGTTTGGACACACCATCACACTATGGTGTTCCAGGCTGTATCAGTTGTGAAACAATTTCCACAATGTCTTAATTCTGTGCCAAACTCGTGATTCAGATATTCATCTCTATGATCATATCATAGATCTTTTATCCTCTTGTCACGACGATCTTTCAACTTCACACTGAAATTACTTGAACCATTCAATAATTCAGACTTGTGTTTCATCAAGTAAATATTCTCAACATCTACTCGAATCATCTGTGAAGTAAGAACATAACGATATTCACTGCATGCCTCAGCACTCATTGGACTGCACACATCAAAATGTGTTGCTTCCAACAAGTTGCTATCTTGTTCCATCTTACTGAAAACGAGGATTTTTAGTCATCTTGCCCATGTGGTATGATTTGCATGTCCCAAGTGATTCAAAATCAAGTGAGTCAAAACGGTCCATTTGCATGGAGTTTCTTCATGCATATACACCAATAGACATGGTTCGCATGTCTCAAACTTTTCAAAAACGAGTGAGCCCAAAGATCCATCAATATGGAGCTTCTTCATGCGTTTTATACCGATATGACTTACGTGGCAGTGCCACAAGTAGGTGGTACTATCATTACTATCTTTTGGCATGAACATGTGTATCACTACGATCGAGATTTAATAAACTATTCATTTTAGGTGTAAGACCATTGAAGGTATTATTCAAATAAATAGAGTAACCATTATTCTCCTTAAATGAATAACCGTATTGCGATAGACGTAATCCAATCATGTCTATGCTCAACGCAAACACCAAATAACAATTATTTAGGTTTAACACCAATCTCTTTGGTAGAGGGAGCGTGCGATGCTTGATCATATCAAGCTTGGAAAAACTTCCAACACATATCGTCAGCTCACCTTTAGCTAGTCTCCGTTTATTCCGTAGCCTTTTGTTTCGAGTTACTAACACTTAGCAACCGAACCGGTATCCAATACCCTGGTGCTACTAGGAGTACTAGTAAAGTACACATTAACATAATGTATATCCAATATACTTCTATCGACCTTGCCAGCCTTCTTATCTACCAAGTATCTAGGGTAATTCTGCTCTAGTGGTTGTTCCCCTTATTACAGAAGCACTTAGTCTCGGGTTTGGGTTTTACCTTGGGTTTCTTCACTAGAGCAGCAGCTGATTTGCCGTTTCATGAAGTATCCCTTCTTGCCCTTGCCCTTCTTGAAACTAGTGGTTTCACCAACCATCAACAATTGATGCTCCTTCTTGATTTCTACTTTCGCGGTGTCAAACATCGCGAGTACCTCAAGGATCACCATATCTATCCCTGATATATTATAGTTCATCACGAAGCTCTAGCAGCTTGGTGGCAATGACTTTGGAGAACCATCACTGTCTTATCTGGAAGATCAACTCCCACTCGATTCAAATGATTGTTGTACTCAGACAATCTGAGCACAAGCTCAACAATTGAGCTTTTCTCCTTAGTTTGCAGGTTAAGAAAGTCATCGGAGGTCTTATACCTCTTGACATGGGCACGAGCCTGAAATCCCAATTTCAGCCCTCAAAACATCTCATATGTTTCACGATGTTTCAAAAACGTCTTTGGTGCCTCAACTCTAAACCGTTTAACTGAACTATCACGTAGTTATCAAAACGTGTATGTCAGATGTTCGCAACAACCACAGACAACGTTCGAGGTTCAGCACACTGAGCGGTGCATTAAGGACATAAGCCTTCTATGAAGCAATGAGGACAATCCTCAGTTTACGGACCTAGTCCGCATAATTGCTACTATCAACTTTCAACTATATTTTCTCTAGGAACATATCTAAACAGTAGAACTATAGCGTGAGCTACGACATAATTTGCAAAAACCTTTTGACTATGTTCAGGATAATTAAGTTCATCTTATGAACTCCCACTCAGATAGACATCCCTCTAGTCATCTAAGTGATTACATGATCCGAGTCAAACTAGGCCGTGTCCGATCATCACGTGAGACGGACTAGTCATCATCGGTGAACATCTTCATGTTGATCGTATCTTCTATATGACTCATGTTCGACCTTTCGGTCTCCGTGTTCCGAGGCCATGTCTGTACATGCTAGGCTCGTCAAGTTAACCCTAAGTGTTTCGCGTGTGTAAATCTGTCTTACACCCGTTGTATGTGAACGTTAGAATCTAACACCCGATCATCACGTGGTGCTTCGAAACATGAACTGTCGCAACGGTGCACAGTTAGGGGAGAACACTTCTTGAAATTGTTGTAAGGGATCATCTTATTTACTACCGTCGTTCTAAGCAAATAAGATGTATAAACATGATAAACATCACATGCAATCAAATAGTGACATGATATGGCCATCATCACTTTGCTCCTTTTGATCTCCATCTTCGGGGCTCCATGATCATCATTGTCACCGGCATGACACCATGATCTCCATCATCATGATCTCCATCATCGTGTCTTCATGAAGTTGCCTCGCCAACTATTACTTCTACTACTATGGCTAACGGTTAGCAATAAAGTAAAGTAATTACATGACGTTTAAGTTGACACGCAGGTCACAAATAAATAAAGACAACTCCTATGGCTCCTGCCGGTTGTCATACTCATCGACATGCAAGTCGTGATTCCTATTACAAGAACATGATCAATCTCATACATCACATATATCATTCATCACATCCTTTTTGGCCATATCACATCACATAGCATACCCTGCAAAAACAAGTTAGACGTCCTCTAATTGTTGTTTGCATGTTTACGTGGCTGCTATGGGTTTCTAGCAAGAACGTTTCTTACCTACGCAAAGACCACAACGTGATATGCCAATTGCTATTTACCCTTCATAAGGACCCTTTTCATCGAATCCGATCCGACTAAAGTGGGAGAGACAGACACCCGCCAGCCACCTTATGCAACTAGTGCATGTTTGTCGGTGGAACCGGTCTCACGTAAGCGTACGTGTAAGGTTGGTCCGGGCCGCTTCATCCCACGATGCCGCAGAATCAAGATAAGACTAGTAACGGCAAGCATATTGAACAATATCGACGCCCACAACTACTTTGTGTTCTACTCGTGCAAAGAATCTACGCAATAGACCTAGCTCATGATGCCACTGTTGGGGAACGTAGCAGAAATTCAAAATTTTCCTACGCGTATCACCAAGATCTATCTATGGAGAGACCAGCAACGAGTAGAAGGAGAGTGCATCTACATACCCTTGTAGATCGCTAAGCGGAAGCGTTCAAGTGAACGGGGTTGATGGAGTCGTACTCGTCGTGATTCAGATCACCGATGATCCTAGTGCCGAACGGACGGCACCTCCGCGTTCAACACACGTACAGCCCGACGATGTCTCCCACGCCTTGATCCAGCAAGGAGAGAGGGAGAGGTTGAGGAAGACTCCATCCAGCAGCAGCACAACGGTGCGGTGGTGATGGAGGAGCGTGGCAATCCCGTAGGGCTTCGCCAAGCACCTACGGGAGAGGAGGAGGTGTCACGGGAGGGAGAGGGAGGCAACCAAAGGCCTTAGGTATCATTGCTCCTCCTTTTCCCCACTATATATAGGGCCAAGGGAGAGGGGGAGGGCGCAGCCTTGCCCCCTCCTCCAAGGAAGGGGTGCGGCTAAGGATGGGGAGGAGTCCATCCTCCCCAAGGCACCTCGGAGGTGCCTTCCCCCTTTAGGACTCTTCCCTTTTTCTCTTCTCTTGGCGCATGGGCCTCTTGGGGCTGGTGCCCTTGGCCCATGTAGGCCAAGGCGCACCCCCTACAGCCCATGTGCCCCCCCGGGGCAGGTGGCCCCACCCGGTGGGCCCCCGGGACCCTTCCGGTGGTCCCGGTACAATACCGATGACCCCGAAACTTGTCCCGATGGCCGAAACAGGACTTCCTATATATAAATCTTTACCTCCGGACCATTCCGGAACTCCTCGTGACGTCCGGGATCTCATCCGGGACTCCGAACAACATTCGGTAACCACATACAAACTTCCTTTATAACCCTAGCATCATCGAACCTTAAGTGTGTAGACCCTACGGGTTCGGGAGACATGTAGTCATGACCGAGATGTTCTCCGGTCAATAACCAACAGCGGGATCTGGATACCCATGTTGGCTCCCACATGTTCCACGATGATCTCATCGGATGAACCACGATGTCAAGGACTCAATCAATCCCGTATACAATTCCCTTTGTCTAGCGGTATGGTACTTGCCCGAGATTCGATCGTCGGTATACCGATACCTTGTTCAATCTCGTTACCGGCAAGTCTCTTTACTCGTTCCGTAACACATCATCCCGTGATCAACCCCTTGGTCACATTGTGCATATTATGATGATGTCCTACCGAGTGGGCCCAGAGATACCTCTCCGTTTACACGGAGTGACAAAATCCCAATCTCGATTCGTGCCAACCCAACAGACACTTTCAGAGATACCCGTAGTGTACCTTTATAGTCACCCAGTTACGTTGTGACGTTTGGCACACCCAAAGCACTCCTACGGTATCCGGGAGTTGCACAATCTCATGGTCTAAGGAAATGATACTTGACATTAGAAAAGCTTTAGCATACGAACTACATGATCTTGTGCTAGGCTTAGGATTGGGTCTTGTCCATCACATCATTCTCCTAATGATGTGATCCCGTTATCAACGACATCCAATGTCCATGGCCAGGAAACCGTAACCATCTATTGATTAACGAGCTAGTCAACTAGAGGCTTAGTAGGGACATGGTGTTGTCTATGTATCCACACATGCATCTGAGTTTCCTATCAATACAATTCTAGCATGGATAATAAACGATTATCATGAACAAGGAAATATAATAATAATCAATTTATTATTGCCTCTAGGGCATATTTCCAACAGTCTCCCACTTGCACTAGAGTCAATAATCTAGTTCACATCGATATGTGATTAACACTCAAGGTCACATCCCCATGTGACTAACACCCAAAGAGTTTACTAGAGTCAATAATCTAGTTCACATTTACCATGTGATTAACACTCGATGAGTTCTGGGTTTGATCATGTTATGCTTGTGAGAGAGGTTATAGTCAACGGGTCTGAACCTTTCAGATCCGTGTGTGCTTTACAAATCTCTATGTCATCTCCTAGATGCAGCTACCACGTTCTATTTGGAGCTATTCCAAATAACTGTTCTACTTGGAGCTATTCTAAATTGTTGCTCCATTATACGTATCCGGTATCTCTACTCAGAGCTATCCGGATAGGTGTTAAGCTTGCATCGACGTAAACCTTTACGACGAACTCTTTTACCACCTCCATAATTGAGAAAATTCCTTAGTCCACTAGTTACTAAGGATAACTTTGACCGCTGTCCTGTGATCCATTCTTGGATCACTCTTGTACCCCTTGACTGACTCATGGTAAAGCACACTTCAGGTGCGATACACAGCATAGCATACTGTAGAGCCTATGTCTTAAGCATAGGGGACAACCTTCGTTCCTTTCTCTCTATTCTGCCATGGTCGAGCTTTAAGTCTTAACTTCATACCTTACAACTCAGGCAAGAACTCCTTCTTTGACTGATCCATCTTGAACACCTTCAAGATCACGTCAAGGCATGTGCTCATTTGAAAGTACTATTAAGCGTTTTGATCTATCCTTATAGATCTTGATGCTCAATGTTCAAGTAGCTTAATCCAGGTTTTCCATTGAAAACACTTTCCAAATAACCCTATATGCTTTCCAGAAATTCTACGTCATTTCTGATCATTAATATGTCAACAACATATACTCATCAGAAATTCTATAGTGCTCCCACTCACTTCTTTGGAAATACAAGTTTCTCATAAACTTTGTATACACCCAAAATCTTTAATCATCATCAAAGCATACATTCCAACTCCGAGATGCTCACTCCAGTCCTCAGAAGGATTGCTGGAGCTTTGCATACTTATTAGCATATTCAGGATAGACAAAACCTTCCGGTTGTATCACATACAACCTTTCCTCAAGAATCGTCGAGGAAACAATGTTTTGACATCCTATCTGCAAGATTTCATAAATAATGCAGTAATTGCTAATATAATTCCAACAGACTCTTAGCATTGCTACGAGTGAGAAAGTCTCATCGTAGTCAACTCCTTGAACTTGTCGAAAAACATCTTAACGACAAGTCGAGCTTTCTCAATGGTGACACTTACCATCATTGTCTGTCTTCCTTTCAAAATCCATATGTACCTAACAGCCTTACGACCATCAAGTAGTTCTTCCAAAGTCTACACTTTGTTTTCATACATGGATCCTCTCTCGGGTTTTATGGCCTTGAGCCATTTATCGGAATCCGGTCCCACCATCGCTTCTCCATAGCTTGTAGGTTCATTGTTGTCTAGCAACATGACTTCCAAGACAGGATTACGTACCACTCTGAAGTAGTACGCATCCTTGTCATCCCACGAGGTTTGGTAGTGACTCGATCCGAAGTTTCATGATCACTATCATAAGCTTCCACTTCAGTTGGTGTACGTGCCACAGGAACAACTTCCTGTGCCCTGCTACACACTTGTTGAAGTGACGGTTCAATAACCTCATCAAGTCTCCACCATCCTCCCACTCAACTTTTCGAGAGAAACCTTTCCTCGAAAAAGGACCCGATTCAAGAAACAATCCCTATTGCTTTCGGATCTGAATTAGGAGGTATACCCAACTGTTTTTGGGTGTCCTATGAAGATGCATTTTATCTGCTTTGGGTTCGAGCTTATCAACCTGAAACCTTTTCACATAAGCGTCGCAGCCCCAAACTTTCAAGAAACGGCAACTTAGGTTTCTCCAAACCATAGTTCATATGGTGTCGTCTCAACGAAATTATGTGGTGCCCTATTTAAAGTGAATGTGGTTGTCTCTAATGCCTAACCCATGAACGATAGTGGTAACTCGATAAGAGACATCATGGTATGCACCATATCCAATAGGGTGCAACTATGACGTTTGGACACACCATTATACTATGGTGTTCCAGGCTGTATCAGTTGTGAAACAATTTCCACAATGTCTTAATTCTGTGCCAAACTCGTGATTCAGATATTCATCTCTATGATCATATCATAGATCTTTTATCCTCTTGTTACGACGATCTTTCAACTTCACACTGAAATTACTTGAACCTTTCAATAATTCAGACTCGTGATTCATCAAGTAAATATACTCAACATCTACTCGAATCATCTGTGAAGTAAGAACATAACGATATTCACTGCATGCCTCAGCACTCATTGGACTGCACACATCAAAATGTCTTACTTCCAACAAGTTGCTATCATGTTCCATCTTACTGAAAACGAGGCTTTTCAGTCATCTTGCCCATGTGGTATGATTTGCATGTCCCAAGTGATTCAAAATCAAGTGAGTCAAAACGGTCCATTTGCATGGAGTTTCTTCATGCATATACACCAATAGACATGGTTCACATGTCTCAAACTTTTCAAAAACGAGTGAGCCCAAAGATCCATCAATATGGAGCTTCTTCATGCGTTTTATACCGATATGACTTACGTGGTAGTGCCACAAGTAGGTGGTACTATCATTACTATCTTTTGGCATGAACATGTGTATCACTACGATCGAGATTTAATAAACCATTCATTTTAGGTGTAAGACCATTGAAGGTATTATTCAAATAAACAGAGTAACCATTATTCTCCTTAAATGAATAACCGTATTGCGATAGACGTAATCCAATCATGTCTATGCTCAACGCAAACACCAAATAACAATTATTTAGGTTTAACACCAATCTCTTTGGTAGAGGGAGCGTGCGATGCTTGATCATATCAAGCTTGGAAAAACTTCCAACACATATCGTCAGCTCACCTTTAGCTAGTCTCCGTTTATTCCGTAGCCTTTTGTTTCGAGTTACTAACACTTAGCAACCGAACCGGTATCTAATACCCTGGTGCTACTAGGAGTACTAGCAAAGTACACATTAACACAATGTATATCCAATATACTTCTATCGACCTTGCCAGCCTTCTTATCTACCAAGTATCTAGGGTAATTCTGCTCTAGTGGTTGTTCCCCTTATTACAGAAGCACTTAGTCTCGGGTTTGGGTTTTACCTTGGGTTTCTTCACTAGAGCAGCAGCTGATTTGCCGTTTCATGAAGTATCCCTTCTTGCCCTTGCCCTTCTTGAAACTAGTGGTTTCATCAACCATCAACAATTGATGCTACTTCTTGATTTCTACTTTCGCGGTGTCAAACATCGCGAATACCTCAAGGATCATCATATCTATCCCTGATATGTTATAGTTCATCACGAAGCTCTAGCAGCTTGGTGGCAATGACTTTGGGGAAACATCACTATCTCATCTGGAAGATCAACTCCCACTCGATTCAAATGATTGTTGTACTCAGACAATCTGAGCACAAGCTCAACAATTGAGCTTTTCTCCTTAGTTTGCAGGTTAAGAAAGTCATCGGAGGTCTTATACCTCTTGACATGGGCACGAGCCTGAAATCCCAATTTCAGCCCTCAAAACATCTCATATGTTTCGCAATGTTTCAAAAACGTCTTTGGTGCCTCAACTCTAAACCGTTTAACTGAACTATCACGTAGTTATCAAAACGTGTATGTCAGATGTTCGCAACAACCACAAACAACGTTCGAGGTTCAGCACACTGAGCGGTGCATTAAGGACATAAGCCTTCTATGAAGCAATGAGGACAATCCTCAGTTACGGACCTAGTCCGCATAATTGCTACTATCAACTTTCAACTAATTTTTCTCTAGGAACATATCTAAACAGTAGAACTATAGCGTGAGCTACGACATAATTTGCAAAAACCTTTTGACTATGTTCAGGATAATTAAGTTCATCTTATGAACTCCCACTCAGATAGACATCCCTCTAGTCATCTAAGTGATTACATGATCTGAGTCAAACTAGGCCGTGTCCGATCATCACGTGAGACGGACTAGTCATCATCGGTGAACATCTTCATGTTGATCGTATCTTCTATACGACTCATGTTCGACCTTTCGGTCTCCGTGTTCCGAGGCCATGTCTGTACATGCTAGGCTCGTCAAGTTAACCCTAAGTGTTTCGCGTGTGTAAATCTGTCTTACACCCGTTGTATGTGAACGTTAGAATCTAACACCCGATCATCACGTGGTGCTTCGAAACACGAACTGTCGCAACAGTGCACAGTTAGGGGAGAACACTTCTTGAAATTGTTGTAAGGGATCATCTTATTTACTACCGTCGTTCTAAGCAAATAAGATGTATAAACATGATAAACATCACATGCAATCAAATAGTGACATGATATGGCCATCATCACTTTGCTCCTTTTGATCTCCATCTTCGGGGCTCCATGATCATCATCGTCACCGGCATGACACCATGATCTCCATCATCGTGTCTTCATGAAGTTGCCTCGCCAACTATTACTTCTACTACTATGGCTAACGGTTAGCAATAAAGTAAAGTAATTACATGACGTTTAAGTTAACACGCAGGTCACAAATAAATAAAGACAACTCCTATGGCTCCTACCGGTTGTCATACTCATCGACATGCAAGTCGTGATTCCTATTACAAGAACATGATCAATCTCATACATCACATATATCATTCATCACATCCTTTTTGGCCATATCACATCACATAGCATACCCTGCAAAAACAAGTTAGACGTCCTCTAATTGTTGTTTGCATGTTTTACGTGGCTGCTATGGGTTTCTAGCAAGAACGTTTCTTACCTACGCATGAACCACAACGTGATATGCCAATTGCTATTTACCCTTCATAAGGACCCTTTTCATCAAATCCGATCCGACTAAAGTGGGAGAGACAGACACCCGCCAGCCACCTTATGCAACTAGTGCATGTTTGTCGGTGGAACCAGTCTCACGTAAGCGTACGTGTAAGGTTGGTCCGGGCCGCTTCATCCCACGATGCCGCCGAATCAAGATAAGACTAGTAACGGCAAGCATATTGAACAATATCGACGCCCACAACTACTTTGTGTTCTACTCGTGCAAAGAATCTACGCAATAGACCTAGCTCTGATACCACTGTTGGGGAACGTAGCAGAAATTCAAAATTTTCCTACGTGTCACCAAGATCTATCTATGGAGAGACTAGCAACGAGGGGAAGGAGAGTGCATCTACATACCCTTGTAGATCGCTAAGCGGAAGCGTTCAAGTGAACGGGGTTGATGGAGTCGTACTCGTCGTGATTCAGATCACCGATGATCCTAGTGCCGAACGGACGGCACCTCCGCGCTCAACACACGTACAGCTCGACGATGTCTCCCACGCCTTGATCCAGCAAGGAGAGAGGGAGAGGTTGAGGAAGACTCCATCCAGCAGCAGCACAACGGCGTGGTGGTGATGGAGGAGCGTGGCAATCCTGCAGGGCTTCGCCAAGCACCTACGGGAGAGGAGGAGGTGTCACGGGAGGGAGGGAGGCGCCAAGGGCTCAGGTATGGATGCCCTCCCTCCCCTCCACTATATATAGGGGCAGGGGAGAGGGGGGAGGCGCAGCCTTGCCCCTTCCTCCAAGGAAGGGGTGCGGCTAAGAGGGGGGGGAGGAGTCCATCCTCCCCAAGGCACCTCGGAGGTGCCTTCCCCTTTTAGGACTCTCCCCTTTTTCCTATATCTTGGCGCATGGGCCTCTAGGGGCTGGTGCCCTTGGTCCATGTAGGCCAAGGCGCACCCCCTACAGCCCATGTGGCCCCCCGGGGCAGGTGGCCCCACCCGGTGGGCCCCCGGGACCCTTCCGGTGGTCCCGGTACAATATCGATGACCCCGAAACTTGTCCCGATGGCCGAAACAGGACTTCCTATATATAAATCTTTACCTCCGGACCATTCCGGAACTCCTCGTGACGTCCGGGATCTCATCTGGGACTCCGAACAACATTCGGTAACCACATACAAACTTCCTTTATAACCCTAGCGTCATCGAACCTTAAGTGTGTAGACACTACGGGTTCGGGAGACATGTAGTCATGACTAAGATGTTCTCCGGTCAATAACCAACAGCGGGATCTGGATACCCATGTTGGCTCCCACATGTTCCACAATGATCTCATCGGATGAACCACGATGTCAAGGACTCAATCAATCCCGTATACAATTCCCTTTGTCTAGCGGTATGGTACTTGCCCGAGATTCAATTGTCGGTATACCGATACCTTGTTCAATCTCGTTACCGGCAAGTCTCTTTACTCGTTCCGTAACACATCATCCAGTGATCAACCCCTTGGTCACATTGTGCACATTATGATGATGTCCTACCGAGTGGGCCCAGAGATACCTCTCCGTTTACACGGAGTGACAAAATCCCAATCTCGATTCGTGCCAACCCAACAGACACTATCAGAGATACCCGTAGTGTACCTTTATAGCCACCCAGTTACGCTGTGACGTTTGGCACACCCAAAGCACTCCTACGGTATCCGGGAGTTGCACAATCTCATGGTCTAAGGAAATGATACTTGACATTAGAAAAGCTTTAGCATACGAACTACATGATCTTGTGCTAGGCTTAGGATTGGGTCTTGTCCATCACATCATTCTCCTAATGATGTGATCCCGTTATCAACGACATCCAATGTCCATGGTCAGGAAACCGTAACCATCTATTGATTAACGAGCTAGTCAACTAGAGGCTTACTAGGGACATGGTGTTGTCTATGTATCCACACATGTATCTGAGTTTCCTATCAATACAATTCTAGCATGGATAATAAACAATTATCATGAACAAGGAAATATAATAATAATCAATTTATTATTGCCTCTAGGGCATATTTCCAACAAGTCCATAGGCGTCTGGCCTCGTCGATGTGTGTATGGCCGCATGTGCCTGAGCATGCATGCGTGAGTGTGTGGCTGGCTAGCGAGCTCTCTTGCTAGATAGCTTGCTTGTGTGTATGTGTCAGTGTCCATCCCCTGGATGGATAGATGTGTGTCTCCTTTTATAGTGTGAGGTAGCTTAGTATGTAAGCTAGCTAGTGGCATGGGTAAGGCATGGGTGAGTGTCACACTTGTCCCCTGGGTCACTTCATAAATAGTGCCAGGGGACAAGTGACACTATACATGATGGCTGAGATGACACGTGAATAGTGCTTGGGTACGATCGTCTCGTCGGTGTCTTGTCGATGTCGCTTCGGGCTGCAGTCGGCAGCCGGCAGGTTGGCACAGTCGGCAGCCGGTTGGTCGTTGCAGTCAGCAGCCGGTAGCTGGCTGGGCAGAGCAGTCAGACGAAGAGACGGCAGAAGCGGCCGGGCAGTCGGACTAAGGGGCTTTGCTAGCCCCGATATCTTGAAATATCGTCTCACCGTCTTCGGGGTATCCGTGTCCAATTACTCCAACAGTAGCCCCCAAGCCTCCGGGCAACTTGGCAAAGTTGGGTGGAGGTTTTTTGGCGAGTGTTCATGGAAAATGATCATGAAAAAAGACAAAGTTAGTCCATGCAGATATATCAAATGTTTGCTTTTAGCATTGCAAGTTTTATGCGGAGGGTGCCGACTCGGTTTCGTCCGAGCCCCCTTCAATCTTTTTCGTGTTCCCTCCGCTTTTTGGTTTGTGCTCTTGCCTGCCGGACAGCCGCTCTGCGGTCTATGGCTGAGAGTGGGCCGCGAAGTGGAGTGTTCAGTACTCAGAGTCTATGAGCAGTGTTAACCGAGTAGATACTTGTAAAGGAAACGGTCGGGTCGCCCGAAGAGTTTCTCTTCCCGGACGTTTTTTGCGTGGGTGGCCTCCAGCGTTCACTCTTGCCAGTCGGACAGCCACTCTGCGGTCTGTGACTAAGAGTGGGCCTTTGGTACCGCGCATGCTACTAAGCCGTCTGCGGGAACTAACGTCTCAGGCCAAGCGGCCAGCCCCCGGGCCAACTCTGGCTGGAGCCGGGGCGAACAGTGATGCAACTGTAACAAAATGCGGAGATAGCCCCCGAGCATCGCTCAGGGTTATCCGTGCTCTCGCGGTGAAAAAATATGCGGGTGAGGAGCTCACCTTGATTTTTTCATGTAGTTGCGGCAGAGGTCATCAAAGATAGCCGGCGCGGCACAGCACGCGCGGAGCGCGCCGGCGCACCCGTTGGGTGTGGCCTTCGAGCCCCCGGGTGCTCGAAGGGGGGTCCCGGCCGGTCAGGCTCGACCGGTCAGGCGGCGAGGCGTCTTGCAACGCCCTTTTTTCTTCTCTTCTGCCGGCTGCTGGGAGCCGGACAAAACTCTTCTCTTGTCTGCCATCTTCCGTGGGGGCGCGCTAGCGCACCCACTGGGTGTAGCCCCCGAGATTCGGGCCGACTGCTGAGCAGTCGGGCCGGATCTCCTGGCGACCATTTTGTCTTCTTCCTTGCGGGGGCGCGTCAGCGCACCCGCTGGGTGTAGCCACCGAGATTCGGGCTGACTGCTGAGCAGTTGGGCCGGATCTCCCGGCAACTACTTTGTCTTCTCTCTCGCGGGGCGCGTCAGTGCACCCGCTGGGTGTAGCCCCCAAGATTCGGGCTGACTGCTGAGCAGTCGGGCCGAATCTCCCGGTGACTACTTTGTCTTCTTCTCTTTTGCCGGCTGTCGACAGCCGGACGCTTTTTGTGCACGAGCAGTCAGGTGGGCATCTGGCCTGACTTTTCTCCACCCGACAGCAATTTTTTTCTCTTTTCTCTTCGTCCGCCGGCTCCTGGTAGCCGGACGGGTACGTTTCTTTTTCCTCAGCACCTGGCCACTTTCTCAGCCGGACGCGGTGCTTTTTTCAGTACTCGGTCACTTCTTTCTCAGCTGGCTTGGGCACTCGGCCGCGCACACTCTTTTCCTTTGCACGAGCAACCGGCCACAGCGGGCAATCGGCCCTTTTTCTTTTTTCTTTCCGCCGGCTAGGAAACCGGCAAATTTCCTTTTCCAGCCGGCTTCTGCGTTGACCCGTCCGGCCCCTCTCTTTCCTCTTTCTTATTTTTTGTTTACTCTAGCCGGCGTCTAGTACCCGGCCCTTGACTTTTTCAGCCGGCCCTCTTTTCCTTTCTTTTTTTTCTTCGTCTGTCCTTGCCCGAGCGGTCAGCAGCAAGGCGGCCGAGGCGCAGCCAGCTGCTGCAAGACGGCCGGCGGGCGCGGAGCCGGCCGCAGGACGAAGCCGGCGCAGGCGCACGGGGCCGGCCGCCGCAGCGAACCGATGCAGGGGAGGCCGGGCCGACACGGGGCCGACTGGCGGAGGTAGAAGCCGACTAGCGCTGGCGGATGCCGCGCTTGACACAGACGGGGCGGAAGCCGGCACAGGAGGAAGGCCGAGCAGGAAGCAACCGGCACGGGCGGCGGCGGACCAGGCGGCCGAGGCGGCAGCCGGCGCGGTGCGAGGCGGCCCGCCCAGCCACCGGGCGCGGAGACCGGGCGGGGTTGCGGCGCAAGGCGCTGTGGGCGCAGAGCCGTCGGTGCTGGAGGAGGGGCGATCGGAGCGGAAGCTGGCGCGGTCGGTGTGGCGCAGTCGGCGAGTGGAGGAGGTAGGCGCGAGGCGGCGTCAGGGAGCCGCAGCCGGCGCAGCGAGGCGGCGGAGGCGGCGCGCACGGGTGGAACGAGGCGGCGACCCGTCAGGCGGCGAGGCGCGTGAGGAGGCGGCCCCGGCAGGCGGCGAAGCGGGTGAGGAGGCGGCCCCGGCCAAGCACGGGGTGGCATCGGGGAGCCGGACGCGGCCGGCTGCAGTGGAGCCGGCCGGCGCGGCAGTGGGCGGAGAAGCCGGCCAGGCGAGGCGGACTCGGTGTATAGACGAGATGGAACCAGTAGCCGGCAGCCACGAGCGTAGGCGGAGAGCGCAGAGGCAGGCACAGAGGCGGCCCGGCGAGGCGGAGCCGGCCAGGGGTGCGGCCGCAAGCGGAGCCCGTGCGGGACTCGGAGGCGAGGCCGGTTAGCAGGGGGAGGCGCTCGCGAGGAGCCCGGGCGAAGCAGAGGTCAAGCGGGGTGCCCGGGTGCGGCTGCAGCCAGCCGCAGTGGGGCGGACCCGTCGGTGTTGTAGGAGCACGGGGCGGCCGGTCGCGAGGCTGAGCACGCAGGCGCTGGGCGAAGGACGCCAGCACGATCCCAGGGCCGTGCGGAGGCGCAGCACGGGAGGCGGCAGGAGGCCGGAGCCGACCGGAGCGGGCGCAGCGGAGGCGGCCGGCTGTGCAGAGGCCGGGGCTGTGGTCGAGCCAGTATCTGGCCTTTATCTGGGCAGTATACATGCAATGTACAGGCATCATCTGACTTGTGTGTGGCTAGTATCCGAAAATTGTTTGGCCGTTGTATGGGCAATATCTAGGTAGTGTCTAGATAATGGTTTCACCATTGTAAAACTTGCATCTAGCTAGCCTGTACAGGTGATATATGAAGGAGCGAACGCCCGTTTCGGCCGGAGCAAGGCACAGCATGGAGGAGAGCAGACGCGAGCGGCGCGTGGATGTTCATGGCCGACCAAAACGAGGCCCCGCGCGCGGCGCGTGCGCGGACGGACGGCCGGCGTTGCAACGGTGGTGACAAAGAGGGCAAGGCCGACGGCGAGGATGCGCCGACCCTCACGGCCATTCCGGGCGCATGTCGATGTCGAGCCCCCGACCGCTATCGGAGAGACAGCGTGACGCCGTGGTGATGAAGATGAAGAGGCCGACAGCGAGGACGCGCCGCTCTTCGCGGCCGCTCTGAGGGCGCATCGATGTCGGGCCCTCGAGCGCTACCGGAGAAACAACGGTGATGCCTCAATGATGATGAAATTTGTCCCGCCTGGACTGCAAAACCACCAGCAGCGTGGTAGCAAAGTACCACACCACGGTGGGCGCCAACTGTCGTGGTGTTCTCACGGGGGGCTTGCGAGTCGACAGATGCCACAAGGGCTTAGTGTGAGGGTAAGGCTGCTGCTGATAGGCCCGGGAGCGAGTATGCGAGTAGCACGCGGTGGTTTACCCAGCTTCGGAGCTCTCCAGAGAGATAATACTCCTACTGCTGCATGTCTGAGTGTATCTGGTATATCTGGTATAGAGTGCTCCTGGAGATGTATTTGAGGTCAGTCCATAGGCGTCTGGCCTCGTATATGTGTGTATGGCCGCATGTGCCTGAGCATGCATGCGTGAGTGTGTGGCTGGCTAGCTAGCTCTCTTGCTAGCTAGCTTGCTTGTGTGTATGCATCAGTGTCCATCCCCTAGATGGATGGATGTGTGTCTCCTTTTATAGTGTGAGGTAGCTTAGTATGTAAGCTAGCTAGTGGCATGGGTAAGGCATGGGTGAGTGTCACACTTGTCCCCTGGTCACTTCATAAATAGTGCCAGGGGACAAGTGACACTATACATGATGGCTGAGATGACACGTGAATAGTGCTCGGGTACGATCGTCTCGTTGGTGTCTTGTCGATGTCGCTTCGGGCTGTAGTCGGCAGCCGGCAGGTTGGCACAGTCGGCAGCCGGCTGGTCGTTGCAGTCAGCAGCCGGTAGCCGGCTGGGCAGAGCAGTCAGACGGAGAGCCGGCAGAAGCGGCCGGGCAGTCGGACTGAGGGGCTTTGCTAGCCCCGATGTCTTGAAATATCGTCTCACCGTCTTCGGGGTATCTGTGTCCAATTACTCCGATATATATATATATATATATATATATATATATATATATATATATATTTGGATGTAAGGGAGCATGAATTATTATTGTTGACATTACCCTTGAGGTACAAAGTTGTGGGGCAAAACTATAAGCCCCTATCTTTCTTTGTGTCTGATTAAAACTCCGTAACCACAAGTATTGCGTGAGTGTTAGCAATTATGAAGGACTAAGTGATAGTTGAGTATGTGGACTTTCTTTTAAGCTCTGACATAGACTCTTTCCGATGTTATGATAAATTGCAATTGCTTCAATGACTAAGGTTATAATTTGTTGGTGCTCAATAAGGTTTCTGATACATACTTTTGCATTGTGAAAAGATCATCGCTTAAACATAAGTAATCATATGACAAAATCTATATTTCTTGCTGTTATGAAATAATCATGATGTCTTCATGTCCGTATTTTATTTTTATCGACGCCTCTACCTCTAAACATGAGGACATATTTATTGTTATTGGCTTTTCGCTTGAGGACAAGCGAGGTCTAAGCTTGGGGGAGTTGATATGTCCATTTTGCATCTTGCTTTTCTATCAATATTTATTGCATTATGGGCTATTATTTCACGTTATGTCACAATACTTATGGCTATTCTCTCTTATTTTACAAGGTTTACATGAGGAGGGAGAATGCCGGCAGCTGGAATTCTGGGCTGGAAAAGGAGCAAATATTGGAGGCCTATTTTGCGCAACTCCAAAAGTCCTGAAACTCCACGGAATATCTTAAAATAAATAAAGAAAAATTGTCGCCAAAGATGAAGGCCAGGGGGCCCACACCCTGCTCACGAGGGTGGGGGGCGCCCCCCCCCCTGGGGCACTCCCCCCTACCTCGTGGGCCCCCTGGTGGCTCTCGGACGCCCATCTTCTCCTATATGAAGTCTTTCGATGAGAAAAAAATAGAAGGCAACCTTTCGGGATGAGACTCCGCCGCCACGAGGCGAAACCTTGGCGAAACCAATCTAGGGCTCCGGTAGAGCTGTTCTGCCGGGGACACTTCCCTCCAGGAGGGGGAAATCATCTCCATCGTCATCACGAACACTCCTCTCATCGGGGGAGGGCAATCTCCATCAACATCTTCACCAGCACCATCTCATCTCCAAACCTTAGTTCATCTCTTGTATCCAATTCTTGTCTCCAATTCCGGGATTGGTGCTAGTAGGTTGCTAGTAGTGTTGATTACTCCTTGTAATTGATGCTAGTTGGTTTATTTGGTTGAAGATCATATGTTTAGATCCTTTATGCATATTATTACCCCTCTGATTATGAACATGAATATGCTTTGTGAGTAATTACGTTTGTTCCTGGGGACAAGGGAGAGGTCTTGCTATTAGTAGTCATGTGAATTTGGTATTCGTTCGATATTTTGATGAGATGTATGTTGTCTAGCCTCTAGTGGTGTTATGTGAACGTCGACTACATAACACTTCACCATTATTTGGGCCTAGAAGAAGGCATTGGGAAGTAATAAGTAGATGATGGGTTGCTAGAGTGACAGAAGCTTAAACCCTAGTTTATGCGTTGCTTCGTAAGGGGCTGATTTGGATCCATATGTTTCATGCTATGGTTAGGTTTACCTTAATACTTTTGTTGTAGTTGTGGATGCTTGCAATAGAGGTTAATCATAAGTGGGATGCTTGTTCAAGTAAGAACAACACCCAAGCACCGGTCCACCCACATATCAAATTATCAAAGTACCGAACGCGAATCATATGAGCGTGATGAAAACTAGCTTGACGATATTCCCATGTGTCCTCGGGAGCGCTTTTCCTATTATAAGAGTTTGTCCAGGCTTGTCCTTTGCTACAAAAAGGATTGGGCCACCTTGCTACACTTTATTTACTTTTGTTACTTGTTGCTCGTTACAATTTATCTTATCACAAAACTATCTGTTACCACTTATTTCAGTACTTGCAGAGAATACCTTGCTGAAAACCGCTTATCATTTCCTTTTGCTCCTCGTTGGGTTCGACACTCTTACTTATCGAAAGGACTACGATAGATCCCCTATACTTGTGGATCATCATTGAGCCTTCTTCGGGCAGGATTAGATTTCTATCTGGGGAATGAATGAGACACCCGATGCGCTTTTGGCTTATTTAATAGGCATGGGAGGGTGTTTTTGTAAAAGAAACGCAAGGTTATTCATCTTCTGGCGTACGCTCAGAAATTGTGGGTCACCCTTGACCACATTAATGGTGGGGGCCCAGTGACAATTTGATAGGATGGGAAGTCGTCGACAGCCGAATTGGTAGGGACAGCCGAACCTTGAGAAGATAAGGAACTCATCTTGCAAGCAGAAGACTTTGGGATCATGGAGTGAATGATAAATAGAGCTCCGGCGTTGAATTCCAGTTCGGGGGCTACTGAGGGAGTCTTGGACTAGGGGGTGTGTAACGCCCTGGATTCGATGCGCCAGGTGTCTGCCAGTTATTCGCCGTCGTTGCCATGTCATTTGCTTGCGTGTTGCATTTTGCCATGTCATCATCTGCATATCATCTGCATGTTTTCCAAAACTTACATTCGTTCAGGTTCTCCCGGTTCTCTCCATTGTCCGTTCGGAGTCCAGACCTCTCGCGCATTGCCCCGTCGCCCCTCTCAGACCTTGTTTCGTGTGCGGGTGTTAAACGTTCTCAGAATGGACCGAGGTTTGCCAAGCGGCCTCGTTATAGCATCGGTAGGCCGCCTATCAAGTTTCGTGCCATTTGGAGGTCGTTTGATACTCCAACGGTTAACCAGGAAACCGTAAAGGCCTCGTGTGTGTTGCAGCCCAACACCCCTTCAAAGTGGCCGAAAACCCATCCTAACCCCCTCCATGCTCTCGGTCGCTCGATCACGATCGCGTGGCCAAAAACCGCTCCTCATTTGGACTCTGCTACCTCCCAGAATCTATATAAAGGCCCTTCCCCTCAATTTTCGCGGATGAATTCTTCCCTAACCCTAGCCTTCTTCTTCCTCCGCGCGCCGGACGCGTCTGTGACGGCCGGACACGTCTGCCCCGCTCCCCCCGTCCACTCCGCAGCTGCCAC